>NC_091460.1:25623052-25633052 GCF_027789765.1 Dendropsophus ebraccatus | reverse complement strand
ACTACTACTATTATTATTATTACTACTACAACAACCACAACTACCACTAGTCCTACACAGCCGCACATCTCCTGCCTTTTCCACTATGTTCTATACTGTCGTTACTGTACTGATACCACTGCTCCTACTACGACTACTACTACTATCACAGCCACACATTCTCCTGCCTTGTCCACTTCTGCTACTACTACTACTGCTATCACTAATCCTACACAGCCGCACATCTCCATCATGTTCTACTGTCCTTACTGTACTGATACTACTACCACAGCCCCACATCTCCTGCCTTGTCCATCATGTTCTACTGTCCTTACTGTACTGATACTAGTACCAACAGCCGCACATCTCCTGCCTTATCCATCATGTTCTACTGTCCTTACTGTACTGATACTACTACCACAGCCCCACATCTCCTGCCTTGTCCATCATGTTCTACTGTCCTTACTGTACTGATACTAGTACCACAGCCGCACATCTCCTGCCTTATCCATCATGTTCTACTGTCCTTACTGTACTGATACTACTACCACAGCTGCACATCTCCTGCCTTGTCCATCATGTTCTACTGTCCTGTCAGGACTGTATCTTTGCGGAGCATTATGCGCCCCTCGGCTCATGCTGTGCGGCCGAGAAGGCGCTGATTTTCTTGCCATTCTGTTTCTGTGTTTTGTTTTGTAGTGTGTGAACACTGGTTTTGCTCACCTTGAGAGACACACCCGACTTCACCTGCTGAGTTCTGTCTGGCCATGTCTGGGTTAATCTGTGTTTTGGTTCTGCTGTGACTGACAGGTCTTCCTGCCAGTGATCTGGTTTGTTCTCAGGTGTCTGTGCTTGGAGATCAGGGGGATGGTCCAATGATGTTCTGGATCAGAACCCTGGCCTCCTATATAACTTCCTCAGTCTGGGATATCATTGCTGGTTATTGACTTAGTCTCTGCCTGCTTGAGTTCTGCTATTATCTGTCTTTTCTCTGACCCTTCTGCCTTGTGTTCTGACCATCCTTGCTAGCCGCCTGCCCCGACCATATTGCTTGTTTTTTGACTCTGCTTATTGGATTGTGATTTTGTACTTTTGCTGCCCAATTGTTGTGACCCGGACTGTCGACTATTCTTCATTGTGTTTTGTCTGTCTGTCTTGTCTTTGTGTCCCACCTAGCCAGTGCAGGGACTGCCGCCCAGTTGCTCGCCGCCATCTTAGGGCGGATTGTGGCAAGTAGGTAGAGGACAGTGGGCGGGGCTGAGCGTAGGGCTCACTGTCTTGTCTTGTCCTGCTGTCCGGTTCCTAACAGAATAACCAGCCATACTTTTTTTTTTTTTTTCTCTTCTCTCTCTCACCTTGCTATGGACCCCATGAAAGCTCTGGTTGAGCAAATGCAAAGTCTCAACCAGCTTGTTCTGGACCTTACGCAACGGGTGCAGCAGGTAGAGTCTTTCCTGGGCCAAAATGCCATGCTATCTGCTGCTGTTCCCCCAGAACCTCCTGTGCAGCTTCCTGATAGGTTCAAGGGCGAGAGAAGGGCCTTTCGGATCTTCAGAGAGGGATGTAAGTTGTTTTTCAGACTTTGTCCCCGGTCCTCTGGGGATCAGAGCCAGAGAGTGGGCATCATTATGTCACTCTTACAAGGACCTCCGCAGGAGTGGGCCTTTTCTTTGCCTCCAGATGCCACTGAGTTATCTTCTGTGGATCAGTTTTTCTCTGCATTGGAGTTACTCTATGATGACCCTGACAGGGCAGCAGCAGCTGAGAGGCAGTTGACAGTTTTGAGACAGGGCAAGCGACCGGTGGAGGAGTATTGTGCTGAGTTCCGCCAGTGGTGCGTTCCATCCGGATGGAATGATCCTGCGCTTAGGTGCAAGTTTAAGCAGGGGTTATCTGATGGCATTAAGGATGCCTGGACAGGACACCCAGATCCCTCCACCCTTAAGCAGGCCATGAATTTAGCTATTCGCATAGACCGTAGGCTCCGTGACAGACATAGGGAGAGAGTAGGCTCTGACCCTTCTAAGACCTCTGTTCCCTGCTCTGTCAAAAACTCTGTTGCTATCCCTGATATTCATGAGGACGAGCCCATGCAGCTGGGACAATTGGACGCCAGGACCAGGCGAGAACACCGGAGACACAACGGTCTATGTTACTACTGCGGTGACAGCGGCCATTACATCAGTTTCTGCCACAAGCGTCCCAAGCGGCAAGAAAACCTGCACCCAGATCATCAGCGTTCAGGTGACTCCCAGGAAAGTCACTTGGGCGCACAGGTACCCTCCGGCGAAATAAATGTTTCTAGTTCTGCTGTACCTTATTTGCCTGTATCTGATGTGAATTTATCATGTTCTTCTGCTCGTCCTGTCAGTAAGCCTGTTCTCCATGCCATGGACTCGTCTTCTGATGAATGGGAGTCAGATGGCAATTTTCTAAGTGAGGTTGAGTCCTGTGAGGGTCCTGAGGCCCCTCATAAAAGGGGGGGGTACTGTCAGGACTGTATCTTTGCGGAGCATTATGCGCCCCTCGGCTCATGCTGTGCGGGCCGAGAAGGCGCTGATTTTCTTGCCATTCTGTTTCTGTGTTTTGTTTTGTAGTGTGTGAACACTGGTTTTGCTCACCTTGAGAGACACACCCGACTTCACCTGCTGAGTTCTGTCTGGCCATGTCTGGGTTAATCTGTGTTTTGGTTCTGCTGTGACTGACAGGTCTTCCTGCCAGTGATCTGGTTTGTTCTCAGGTGTCTGTGCTTGGAGATCAGGGGGATGGTCCAATGATGTTCTGGATCAGAACCCTGGCCTCCTATATAACTTCCTCAGTCTGGGATATCATTGCTGGTTATTGACTTAGTCTCTGCCTGCTTGAGTTCTGCTATTATCTGTCTTTTCTCTGACCCTTCTGCCTTGTGTTCTGACCATCCTTGCTAGCCGCCTGCCCCGACCATATTGCTTGTTTTTTGACTCTGCTTATTGGATTGTGATTTTGTACTTTTGCTGCCCAATTGTTGTGACCCGGACTGTCGACTATTCTTCATTGTGTTTTGTCTGTCTGTCTTGTCTTTGTGTCCCACCTAGCCAGTGCAGGGACTGCCGCCCAGTTGCTCGCCGCCATCTTAGGGCGGATTGTGGCAAGTAGGTAGAGGACAGTGGGCGGGGCTGAGCGTAGGGCTCACTGTCTTGTCTTGTCCTGCTGTCCGGTTCCTAACATGTCCTTACTGTACTGATACTACGACCACAGCCGCACATCTCCTGCCTTGTCCATTATGTCCCATACTGTTTTCTTCTTAAAGGTACAGTACACAGTATAAACAGTTTTTTTTTATACTCAAGCTGCAGTAGAGGTACCTCGAGAGTTGGGTGGCAATATCCTGTTAAAGAACGCTGGTTGACCTCAGTGAGATAAACCAAAATACCGCGAGACACCATCATGTGTCTCAACGTCAGTGTATTCTAGGACATTGCCCCCTGGGAAATCAAATATGTAAAAAACACTGCAGACACCATCACATGTCTCGACGTCAGTGAGCTAGCCAGACCTTCCTCCGGGAAGGAACAACCAAGCCAAGGAATGTCTCCAGTCAAGGAAACCACCCAAGCAAGGAATCCATCCACAGACAGCTGTTTCGGGTATTTGCCCCTCATCAGTGTGGAGTAGGATTCTGGCTAGTGGGAGCAATGCCTAGTAAGTTCATGCAAAAGGACGCTGGTTGACCTCAGGGAGATCAACCAAAACACCACAGAGACACCATCACGTGTCTCGATGTCAGTGTATTCTAGGACATTGCCCCTGGGAAATCAAATATGCAAAAGAAACTGCAGAGACACCATCACGTGTCTCGACGTCAGTGAGCTAGCCAGACCTTCCTCCGGGAAGGAACAATCAAGCCAAGGAATGTCTCCAGTCAAGGAAACCACCCAAGCAAGGTATCCATCCACAGACAGCTTCTGTGTTTTGGTTGATCTCCCAGCGTCCTTTTGCATGCACTTACTAGGCATTGCTTCCACCAGCCAGAATCCTACTCCACACTGATGAGGGGCAAATACCCCGAAACAGTTGTCTGTGGATGGATACCTTGCTTGGGTGGTTTCCTTAACTGGAGACATTACTTGGCTTGGTTGTTTCTTCCCGGAGGAAGGTCTGGCTAGCTCACTGACGTCGAGACATGTGATGGTGTCTCTGGAGTGTTTTTTGGCAATATTCTGTTGGCTGTAAGCAGGTCTACTAAAGATATACTTTTCAAATTTTTTAATAAAGTTTCTTTTAGGAGGTATTTACTTGGGAGAAAAAGCTTGACTTGGATAAAAGCGAATGGACCATCAGGTACATTAGCTTTAGGTGTTGCACATAATTATTGATGCGGTCCTTTTTTTGAACTGCTAATGGAGCCGCATCACAGAGGTGAGTGAGTTTTCTCCCATTGGGAGTGGGCTGGCCCGCCTCCAGTGCTTCAGCCCGGGTTGGTTCTCGGTAATAGACTGGCGCAGTGTGCGGGAACAGGGCTGCGGTTAAAAAAAGGACTACGGCACCGACACAGTTCTATTCATGTGCTTGATAGTACATTCACTTTAAGGGGGACCTATCCAGACACAAAGTTCTCTATACTGTACTGTAAGGTGCTCTAACCACTTTGGATCGGTGGTGATATACTTGAGAAAAGATGTACCTGTATCCATGGCTATGACAATCCGCCTTCCCCTTTAGTGCTAGAAAGTTGCAAAAGGGTAAGTTGGCTTTAGTTGCTTTTTCAAACTGCTGACTGGTTTAACCTACATACAAAACAGCAATGGTAGATGCATTCTGGGACAATGCAAATGGACCAGGGATGTGCATGCAAGAAACGCGGCTTCATTCCCACTTGGAACACCCATTTTGGAGATCATGAGGGGCTTCTACAGTTGGACTTCTTGTGATCTGACACATCCCCAATCCTTTCAGAGGAGTGCAACTAATGGATCACCTGAAACCAATGGTTGCATGATTTTACTGAAGAAGGACGGTCTTAGTAAATCCCTTCCATTATATTTGGAGGGTAAAGACTTGAGCTGAGCGAACCTTGAGCATGCTCGAGTCCATCCGAACCCGATCGTTCGGCATTTGATTAGTGGTGGCTGCTGAAGTTGGATAAAGCCCTAAGGCTATGTAGAAAACATGGATATAGTCATTGGCTGTATCCATGTTTTCCAGATAACCTTAGAGCTTTATCCAACTTCAGCAGCCACCGCTAATCAAATGCTGAACGATCGGGTTTGGATGGACTCGAGCATGCTCAAGGTTCGCTCATCTCTAGGAAAGACCTATCTTTCATATGAAGCTATTAAAGAGGGGCACCATAGCCGTCAGATTGCTTGGAAAACGTTCCTTTTTGTGGATTTTTTACCCATTTTTGAAACTGTAAACAAGAAAGTAAGACCTACTAGATCCTTGTGGTTTCTTCTCTCACTGGCAGCCAGTCTCCATCCTTCTCTGTATGTAGACTATACATTGATAACGTGGTAATCTCCGCACGCTTTGTGTTTATGGGAGTATCACTGTGCCGGATTACGCTGCTCGGTGGCATACGTTCATTTGTATTTGGTGTCACGATGCTGAGATATGTCTCAACATAAGCACCGGTATAAAACACAGCAGCGGGTTACTCTGTAATTATCCGGAATGTTTCACCAAACAATAACAACTTATCTGTGTAGCAAAGCGGAAATCCTTTCAGAACCACGGAAAGCATCTAATGGAATGACAGCACAATAATAGAGAATAAGGTAGAATTAGAGTATTTCCCATACAATGAGGAAACATCAAACGCCCAGTTGTTCCCCTGCCCAAGATCCTGTACGATGCTATTCTAGTGTTTCTGATCACTCGTCGTCTTCTACCAGTATAGAAAATACTTATAGTGGCAGCTAAATATAGAAGAACAAAAGAAGAACAGAAGAACTAAAGATGGAGAATTATTCTAAATCGCAGGTGTCAAACTCACAGGAAGGAAGGAAGGAAGGAAGGGAGGGAGGGAAAGAAAAAGGGAGAAGGGAGGGAGGGAGAAAGGGTAGGAGAGAGGAAGGAAGGAAGGGAGGGAATGGAGGAAAGGAATGTATGAAAGAAAAAAGGGAGAAGGGAGGGAGGGAGAAAGGGAAGGAAGGAAGGAAAGGTAGGAAAGAAAAAAGGGAGAAGGGGGAGGGAGAAAGGGAAGGAAGGAAAGGTTGGAAAGAAAAAAGGGAGAAGGGGGGAGGGAGAAAGGGTAGGAGAGAAGAAGGAAGGAAAGATGGAAGGAAGGTAAGAAAGAAGAAGGGTGGGAGGGAGAGAGAGAGAGAGAGAGAGAGAGAGGAGGAAGCAAGGGGGTAAGGAAGGGAGGAAGCAAGGAAGGATGGAAGAGAGGGAAGAAGAGAAAGATTGGAAGGATCAACTTTACATAATGGAATTCTATAAAGAAGGAAATACTAAGAAACTGACACCACTCTTTGGATAGGCTTTCCCTTCAAGACAGTTTTTGACCTTGGTAAGAATCCTTAGTGCATGACTTGGAGTTTATTATGCCAGAAGGAGAGATTACTTATCTCTAGACAACAATTTTAGGTCGGCTGCCCCTTTTCAGTACAGAGCAGGCCTGAAGCAGCTGTGTACAGGAGGGTAATCTCTTGGGGAGGAATAAAAATAAGGAAAAAATCAAAAGAAGGAGAAGAAATAAAAGAAGGAAGGAAGCAAGGAACAGGGAGGAATGGAAGGATGGAAGCAAGTAACAGGGAGGAATGGAAGGATGGAAGCAGTTAACACGAAGGAATGGAAGGATGGAAGCAAGTAACATGGAGGAATGGAAGAATGGAAGCAAGGAACAGGGAGGAATGGAAGGATGGAAGGAAGGAACAGGGAGGAATGGAAGAATGGAAGCAAGGAACAGGGAGGAATGGAAGGATGGAAGCAAGTAACACGGAGGAATGGAAGGATGGAAGCAAGGAACAGGGAGGAATGGAAGGATGGGAGCAAGGAACAGGGAGGAATCGAAGGATGGGAGCAAGGAACAGGGAGGAATGGAAGGATGGAAGCAAGTAACAGGGAGGAATGGAAGGATGGAGCAAGTAACACGGAGGAATGGAAGGATGGAAGCAAGGAGCAGGGAGGAATGGAAGGATGGAAGTAAGGAACAGGGAGGAATGGAAGGATGGAAGCAAGGAACAGGGAGGAATGGAAGGATGGAAGCAAGTAACAGGGAGGAATGGAAGGATGGAAGCAAGTAACAGGGAGGAATGGAAGGATGGAAGCAAGTAACACGGAGGAATGGAAGGATGGAAGCAAGTAACATGGAGGAATGGAAGGATGGAAGCAAGGAACAGGGAGGAATGGAAGGATGGAAGCAAGTAACACGGAGGAATGGAAGGATGGAAGCAAGTAACAGGGAGGAATGGAAGGATGGGAGCAAGGAACAGGGAGGAATGGAAGGATGGGAGCAAGGAATGGAAGGATGGAAGCAAGTAACACGGAGGAATGGAAGGATGGAAGCAAGTAACATGGAGGAATGGAAGGATGGAAGCAAGGAACAGGGAGGAATGGAAGGATGGAAGGAAGGAACAGGGAGGAATGGAGGGATAGAAGGAAGGAACAGGGAGGAATGGAAGGATGGAAGCAAGTAACATGGAGGAATGGAAGGATGGAAGCAAGTAACACGGAGGAATGGAAGGATGGAAGCAAGGAACAGGGAGGAATGGAAAGATGGAAGGAAGGAACAGGGAGGACTGGAAGGATGGAAGCAAGTAACACGGAGGAATGGAAGGATGGAAGCAAGTAACATGGAGGAATGGAAGGATGGAAGCAAGGAATGGAAGGATGGAAGCAAGGAACAGGGAGGAATGGAAGGATGGAAGCAAGTAACAGGGAGGAATGGAAAGATGGAAGGAAGGAACAGGGAGGAATGGAAAGATGGAAGGAAGGAACAGGGAGGAATGAAAAGATGGAAGGAAGGAACAGGGAGGACTGGAAGGATGGAAGCAAGTAACACGGAGGAATGGAAGGTAGGAAGCAAGGATCAGGGAGGAATGGAAGGATGGAAGTAAGGAACAGGGAGGAATGGAAGAATGGAAGCAAGGAACAGGGAGGAATGGAAGGATGGAAGCAAGGATCAGGAAGGAATGGAAGGATGGAAGTAAGGAACAGGGAGGAATGAAAGGATGGAAGCAAGGAACAGGGAGGGAATGGAAGGATGGGAGCAAGGAACAGGGAGGAATGGAAGGATGGTAGCAAGGAACAGGGAGGAATGGAAGAATGGGAGCAAGTAACAGGGAGGAATGGAAGGATGGAAGGAAGGAACGGGGGAGGAATGGAAGAATGGGAGCAAGGAACAGGGAGGAATGGAAGCATGGAAGCAAGGAACAGGGAGGAATGAAAAGGATGGAAGGAATGAACACGGAGAAATGGAAGGATGGAAGTAAGGGAGAAGTAAAGTTAGCAGAACAGGCAGGTGGACAGGAAATGAAACAGAAGCCCAAATGAGTCCAGTGTCACAATGTTGCAGGCAGGTTCCCAGCATACAGTATAGCTGGCGTCACCCTGCAGTTTTCTTTACGCTTATTAGTCATCTACAATACATACTATAGGGTCTGAATAGCCATTCATCCATTGTTCACCGACCCTTATGGACTCTGTTCTTCTCACCTATGATTATATACTTATGAGTCACATGAGACATTAAAAGCCACCAAGCTACCGCCGGGCCGTACACTGTAATTATAACTCACAATATCCGGCCCGATGGCTCAGCGGGGATTTCATCTGGAACATTGCTTTTAAAATGTCACGAGCCTCGGAGTGATAGGATTCTGCCCGCTTCCCCGTAACGCTGAGTTTCTCAGTAGTCGTGGAATTAGTCTGTTTTCCTGCTAATAATTTTGCACCAGATGTTACATTATCCAGCCGAGCACCTTCACACCTGTACTCTAGGAGGGGCGCACACATTCTGCGTATTCCCTGCTGGCCGCTTCATTCATCCCCATTATATTCATTCTAAGGTTTCAGGCTCATTTGTGATATTTTAGACCTGTTGTTAAATTACAAGACATAAGGGAGGACGTTGCCCAGGCCGGGGTAATTACTATAACCAACACTCAATGATTAGTTCTTTTGTTGGTTGCTATATGTAGTGACAGATCACAAAGCGGGGGAAAAAAATACAGTGAAACAATGAAAGCACCACAAACACAAAACAGAATCAACGAAAGCAACAACAACATATCCTTTGTTTTCCCTTTTCCGACCCTTCCTTCCATCCTGATGGCGGGATAGTCTTGAATCGATTTTATTACTGCAAGAAAGTCACATGTTGTGCAGTTGTTGTGGCTTTGTAGCTTTACTCTACTTTTGTTTCTCTATTTTTATGACATTCTCTTCTTGCATATTGATGACGGAGTTTGTATAGTTTTTTTTTTAGTTTGTGTGTGTGTGTGTGTGATTTTTTATTTTTTTTTATTTTTTATTTAATAGGAGGAATCATCAGGCTGGTCCATACTAACCTGTTGGTAAAGGGTAATAGCTAGAGATGAGTATATCCATAGTAGTATACTATTTGCTCTAGAATCGGGATGCTCGAATGTACTTGACACTCAAATGAGCTCCCTGTATGTTTGGTGGCTTAAAGGACAAGTCCAGCGATTTTTTTAAAATCTGGCAGCTAGCAGGGGGAGTTTGATCAGGATTAGGCACTTACCTCTCCCCTTGCTGCGGTGAGCGCCTCAGGACCACCCACCAGACCTCCAGGATCTCTAGCTCTGACCACATCATGACGGCAGTCAGTGACTAGGGCAGGACGCTGCTTCCAGTCACTCATTGGCTGAGCGGGATGTCCACCAGCCAGGCCAGACATTTTCCCCCCCAAGTCATGATGTCATCACAACTCGGGGGGAAATTATTTCTGGCGGGGGTCTGAAGCCGATCACCGCTGGCATGTGGAGAGGTAAGTGCCTACTCCTGATCAAATGCCCCCCTGCCCTTGTCAGCTGCCAGATTTTAAAAATTGCTGAACTTCTCCTTTAAATTAGCCAAA